>NC_133202.1:3182500-3230000 GCF_958299795.1 Porites lutea | reverse complement strand
TGACACTCTTCGCTCTTGATAAAGTCGTCATAGACAGTAACACCGGACTGTAGGGATTGAGCGGTCACTGTTTACTTTAAGATACAACCTATACATCTATGTGCTAATGTGGAGGACGGATCTGATTTCAGGCAGAGACGTCGAACAGGGTATTGAAACAGGAGACAGATTAATTTGTTTCGTATTTATGGATAGTGAATTTTGATGAGTAGTAAAACTGGTCAACTTAGTGGTAAAATAAAATTGATTTAGCGTAGAAAAGGAACTGAAGCGGTAGCAACTAAATGTTAGAGAAAGAAACTTACATACATACAAAAGAAAAAAAGAAAGATTATGGCAACGTCTACGGTAGATATTAGAGTTTTGAAGGAGGCGGTTTTATTGGTGAAATAAGTGGCTGATTTTACCATGAATCAGAGGAATTAGCCTAGTACAGTATGGAACCGATCTTTATAATTACGGCTGATTGGTATCGACGTCTATCGAGGACAATTTTTAAAAACAGTATATCAACACTTTTGTAAACCAAATCACAGTATTATCGAATCTCAATGAATGTGACTAGATATTGGACACGGATGGAGAAAGGTGAACCGGCTAAAGTGTCTAAGACACTGTGGACAATTCGTAGGCAACGTGGACGATACATCGTTTCAGAGAAGGAGATTGAATGCTAGACTCCTACATACCGTATTTATTCGATTAAGCGCCCTGGGCGCTTATTAAATTTTTGGACCTTGAGATCGACAGTGGGCGCTTATTCGAGTCTGGGCGCTTATCAGAAAATTTCATCTTTTTCAGCAAGTGTTGTATGTAGAAGATGTAACAAGTCAAGTTTCTGTAAAATACTTTGATGAAAACTCCCTCTCCGGGGAAGTCTTTTATTAGTACTTATTCATTTTGTTGGATGGGGGGGGGGGGGAGGGGGTGGGTTTTGGTTGTGGGCGCTTATTGAGTTATAGCCTGTCCCAAGCGTTCAGATAGTGGAGAGCGGTGCGAAGTAAAGAAAGCGATGAAAAGTAGAGGGGGACTGGGGAGAGAGATGCCTCTCTCACCTCTCCCCCTCCCTCGCTTTTATTTTTTCGCGCTCCTTTTTACTTCGCATCGCTCCCCACTATCTGAACGCCTGGAACAGGCTAATTGAGTTAGAGTTAAGAAGGGGGAGGGGTGGGTGCTTATTCGGATAAATACGGTATGTGGAAGGCCTTAAATAACATAGTTTGTCTTAAGATACCTGACCACATTTTTTATTGGAAGGGTTATTATATTAAAATCACCCGTCTGTGAAGTTCATTCAACCGTCCGAATTATTAGGAAATACTAACAAGTTTAACGCGAGAGAGAACCCTGCTAAATACGTCACGGTTATAACCAGACCTAACACTGGTCAAATAGGATCAGCAACTCACGGAGGATCGGGCAATGTAACCACCACCACTCAACATCCTAGCCCTTATGGCATTCAACAGCTTTACGGGCATTCCGAGTATCCCTCGGGATCGGGTTCTTATCCTTCACAACCCGCTGGACATGTGACTTATCCAAAGGAAGCAGCTTATCCGTCATCTTTTCGGTACTCCTATAATTCTTCACAGAATGGTCGACAGGCACCATGCCTAACAGCGACACCACCACACCCATCTTTTGAAAGTTTCGTTGGCCAAAAAAACGTTGCTGCCAGTGACCCCCCGGAGACGCAAGTGTATTGAAAGAGATGAAGGAATCTGCGGCTTGTTTTCCTTGTTTTGTAGTACTATAATGCCAAAGGTTGTGATAAGAGAGGATTTTTGTGATAAATATTGAATTTCCTTGTGAACGCATAAACGTGCGGCCCCAGTTTGCTTCCTGATGATATCGTATCAATGAACATTTCCGCGCAGGAGCTGTAGCACGGAAGTAAAAACGAAGGCAAAAAAAGGGGGGAAGGGGAGGGGAGGAAGGTGACACTCTTTGCTCCTGATAAAGGATTCATAGACAAAACCGCACTGGCCCTTAGTTGGAATAGAGTATTCGCTGGTTTACTTTCAAATATAACCTATACATCCATATTTATGTGCCACCGCGTTGGATATATTTTTACAATGATAACTAATTCAGAGTCAATACAGTGTCTGAGCTCAAGAATTTAGAGAAGGCCAGCAACTCTCCAGACATAGTGATTGGAGAACGAAACAATAAATGATTCAACACAAACAATACCCCTAGGCCTACTGAAAACCGAAGCTACTGCTTATTTAGGCCAATGAAAATAGAGATCTCGAAAAGCTAGAATTCACTGTTAGGTGATTTTTCGAAAAGTACTGCTTTACGCAAGGGCAGCGGAAAAACCTAACAACATAACTTAGGTCTGTAAATAGGAAGATGAATTTCTTATAATTCATCCGGCTTGCGGAGTTACAAGAATTTCGCGACAGCATATATTGGCACAGAACTGGAAAGTTGAGTGAATTGAAAATGAAACAAAAAGGGTGAAAAAGGGTCTACACATTATATCTACGTAGTCTGCTAAGAAACTTTAATTTCTGGTTTTGCCTATTTTCACTTCGCTCTATAGTAATTAAAATAATTATTAAAAAAACCTCCAAAAATTTATCAAACATTAACTGTGCCAGCAGTGAAAACCAGCCTTTATAAAATTCTGAATCAATTTCTGTAAGAAATAAATAAAATATATAGAAAAAATAGAGTTTATTTAATAGGTTCTATTCACTCTTCTGTTTTCGGCCTGCAGCAAGTGTGACGTTGTAGCAAGGAGATAAATCTGGTCACTCTTTGTTTCTGCAAAGATAAAGTATACAACCAAAGGAGATTGTTAAGTACGAAAATACACAGTTAAAACGCTATCTTCAAGAACGACGAAGAGCTACGCCACACTGATTAGGTGCTCTTTTGGTACGAGAAAACAGCGTTTAAATACTTCTTTCACTGATTTACCACAGTCACCACAAGCTGCCATGTTTAGTCACGGGGTCTTTGTCTCGCAGCAATGAGTGGCCATGACATGACATGGAGGTTAGTAAGAGACTAAACATGGGCACTGTAACAAGATGTCGCCTCTACTGAGAACAAAACTTCATTTACACGAGAAAAGCTTCCATTTATATCTGAATATCACTTAAAGGACGATATTTGCTTTGTAATGGTTGTGGAGATGACACGGATCTGCTCAAAAAACCTGTCCCCACCCACCACTGATTGATTAGTAAACTGCGGGCAATTATACACAGTCGTGAGACCGGGTATCATTACCACACTCCCAGGATTTGATCTTCTGAAACCATTTTAGGCCAATTCAATTTCGCAAAGTATCTGTAATTTTTGAGCCAACTCACCAAAGTCTTTGGTTTTTTCTCTCCAGTTCGTCTTCTTTCCTCTTTACGAGTTGAAACTTCCCTTCCCACATCGCAGGAGTCTACAGATTGACGGTTGTTCGCGAGGGAGAGCCGATGCTTGGAAGAAGCAGTTGTCGGCTGGCAAAGTCCACCTTTTGGTTCGTCACTTCCTCTCTCATGTCTCTCTTCAATTTTCAGAGGCGAAGATTCAAACGCCTTGTTGCAAGAGGTGATGATGGTGAGCGTGGTGGCATTGGAACGATTAATCTGCGGTATCCGATGTGCACGGTCGGCTCCTTTTACAGCCAGTGTTGCTGTATTTACCCATTCTGGTGCACAAATGGCGAGTTGCTGTAGGTGGTTGCCCGGTGTTGTATGCACTTCACTGTAGATAGCTGATGATTGAGCAACCTCTGGAACTTCAGGGATAGACCAGCTGCTGGTGTTATTAATAAGCGGCGACAGGAACTCGATTGGGTTTTGGCCTTGGGAGGGAGCAAGTCTTATCACGAAAATTGTTTTGGGACAGACGATGGTACTTGGGACTAGCTCGATGACACTCTGCGCTATCAGACTTGTTCGGAAATCCGTTTTCTTCACCATGTTCAGAGTGGCAGTTATTTTGTTGCCGCCGTCTAAAACAGTTCTGGCTTTTTCTGAATTAGGCGGTTTTGGTGACACCAGGACTCCCTGTGTTACGCTATAACTCTGAGGCAACACTGCAACCGTCTTTCCTTCCATTGGTCGATTATTAGTGTCGAGCTCTGTGATGGTCGCTCCTCCAGACGACGGTCCGGGCCACTGGAAGTACTTTAGCAGTTCAAAGTACCCCTGGTAATAATATCTAAGGTGCTGATACATCCACTCGCCTACGCTGTAGCCCAAATCGAGTTCCTGTTTTGCTAGGTCAAGTTCTTGTTTCCTCTGCTGAAGCTCCTGGGTGCTCTGATCAAGCTTATCTAACAGTGAATTACAGTGGGCTTTCATCTTGAGATTTCTGTTCTTCACATCGTTTAGTTCCCTAACTGCGTTCTTATGCCTCCACTTGATGTCCTGTTGCGATTCCTTTAGACGCGCTAACTCTTTCTTCAATTTATTTTCTTTTAACTTTCTCGACGTTTCGAGATCCTTGAGGTTCTTTTGAGATTTTTCCAACTCCTCTCTCTGGATATGATTATCCTCTTCCAGCCACTGTCGCTCTGATTGCAGGTTGTTAATCACTGCAGCGTGTTGCGCTATGGTAACTGCTTGTTGGTTCACAATTGCTACAAGCTGCTCATAGCTGTACACATACATCTGTGCCATCCTTAAAAGACGGAATCTTTTAAATGCACTAAAAAATCTTTTCTTAGAAACAAAATCACTTCACCGCTCTATATAAACTTCCGTTAAATTTCAATCACGTTCTTCTTCTTCCAAAAAGGAGATTTTAAAATTCAGTGATGTCATAAACAATTACCCTTACTTGTAAATTTCTTTTGCGCGCGCACTAGCGTGCGCTGTCTTATGTTTGTAGAGCTGCGATACTCCCCACTGCGTCTCGCCTTTCTTGCGTGGGGTGATTTTCACGCGCGCTCGCGTTTTGCTCGCTCTACTATCCCTGAGGACACATGGGGGACTACTCGTATTCTAGAGTGGCGCTAACCGGGGTTAAATTTTATTTGGGTTTCATATCATCTTGGTTTCTCGGAAATTTTCTCTGCTCTTTTCAGAGCAACCAATCCTCAAACTGTAGCCAAAAGAATAAAACTGAATTTGCTTTTTAAGCTTCCATGTCTGAATTAAAATTTCGCAGTTACCTGGCTTATCCCAGCTTGGACAACCCGGCCCAGAAAACATTTTGGTCCGGTTCATTAGGAGAATTGCAGAAATGCTATTTGTAATAATTTCAAAGGGACAAATTGGTAAACTTTACATGATCGATAAGTATGGTAGACTCAGCTCCCAAGGATCGTTTAAAATGAATGAGAAATATTCATTTCAATGAGAAAAAATTCATTGAAAATTTAATAAGCGCCCACTCTCAAGGTCCAAAAATTTAATAAGCGCCCAGGGCGGTTAATAGAATAAATACGGTAGCATGATAAGTTTTTTCTAGTCAACAAGGCTCGCGATTAGGCTAAAATGTATTTAGAAAATAATATTTAAACTAATCGTACTGAATGATCACGGCTTTTTTGTTAGCGACAAAATTCTCATTCAGGTGAAAAGTTATGTCTCTAAGAAAGAGAATTTCCCTCAATTTGCAAAATGAAAGGCTAATTTCCACAAGTTGAATTCTTAGGGACCGTGTCCAAGTTCAGAAAGGTAAAGGAAAATTCGTCGTCGTATAGTCACGGCCTCCATAAAACGGCGCATCACGAAATTCTCGTCGAAGTCGTTCAGTGACCGTAAGGAAATGTACCAAAAAGTGTGCAATTATTCTTTCTTACGTTCACCGTCGCCGTTGCTTAAGCTATTAGGGAGCTTTAGCATCGACGATGGCAACGGCAGTGACAACGTCACTTTTAAAATGAATCCCCGTTTTTCAAACACTGTCGCGTTTATTCCAATTTGATGAAAATGGAAAATGTAGGCGAATTTCCCCGGAGTTGATTTCTTGAGGAGCGCACTCAACTTTAGAGAGGGAAAAAGAAATTCGTCGTCGCTCGTTTACGTCCTCCATAAAACTTGCAATTGGCCATTTTCACGTCGTAGTCGTGCAAGGACGGCAAAAAAATGTACAAAAAAGCGTGAAAGCACGTGCAAAGTTGTTGTTTTGCGTAATAAACCTATTGCTTTTTTGACGTCCTCGTTGCCGTTGCCGTCGTCGTTACTAAAGCTCCCTATTATTTGTCGCAATATCCGTTGCGCGCAGTCGTTTAACCTGCATGGTTGAGGTCCAAAAGGAAGAAATTCGCGCGAGTGCTCAAAAGGTTCTTGTCCAGACGTTGTTATGAACGACCTATGTGACTGCAAACTTCGAGTACCGCAAATCTTCGGGAAATCAAATTCTAGTGCTATCACATAGTTGCACCGGGTCTATTCCTCAGCTGGTCTCTTTTCTTCCGTTGTTCTTTCTTGACTTTTCTGTGCATCTGCGCACTGAAGATCTCCTGGTTGAATTTTACCCTTTTAGGTTTAAAATCGGGATCCACGTAAGCTTTCTGCCCAGGGATACCAAGATTGTCGTTCAGTTGGTCGGCCTGTGCATCATCATGAAACATTTCCATGTTTGCTTTTATTCTGGGGTTGAATTCATAAGTGGGTTCCAGTGGTGCTTCCCCGAGCGCTTTCTGTCTTTGGTGTTTCATCTTCTCCGCGTGCTTTATGTAAGCGACCTCTTGAGAGTTCTTGTAGCCTACAAAATAAAAGGCAGGATTTAAAGAACATCCCCCATTATCAGCCTGAGAAAACAGCCGACAGTTTGCCACGCCACCACTGGTTTCCCCGCGAAATGACGTCTGAGAAACGACCGCAGAAATTCCATACTGATGACGTGTCACTACCCAGATCTGGGTAGTGCTTCTGATTGGTTGAAAATTTGTTTCATCTTTCTTCTTTATTAAAGGAAAGATGCGATTTCACAACATAAACTACAGAATATACTAACATACAGGGAAAAAAGAAGAATACAACTTAAATTACATCAGAAATTACTTACAAAATAGTAGGGTAAGGATGATGACATATGTCAACCAAAATAGTTTGATAAAAGTTCACATTTAAGGGAAAATTTAAAATTAGCTAGAATAGTCATGGTAGTTGAATGTTTGCTTAGAGAGTTCCAAGGATGCAAGAGTAACTGTGCCACGTCATTTCAATATTCACAAGTCACTTTTTTTGCAGCCTTGATTATGTATTTCTCCCCGTTCATGTGTGAATTAACTCCATGATTTACTACCTCTGGTAAATTCCATGCATTCCCAGAGTTTCTTCCCTTAAAGCCCTGGGAGCAAGGCTGGCAACATATCATACCTGCTTTCATGTTTTCCCAAAAACCACCAGGATCTTGTGAACTTGGATGGGTTATCATCTCTGGAATTCCCATTGCTTTCCTTGCTGCAGGATGTTTAAGCAATGCAACTTGCCCAATAGTAAAAAGGTTGGAAGTCACCCAGTAGGAAAAGATGGCCTGTGAAACAAAAACAATATTAGTCAGTTTTTTATACACTTATCAGACCAATGGGAACAAAATTGAAAGTGAGAGGGCACAACAGTTAGCTGGTGGCCTACTGAAGTGTAAAGGGTCCCAGGGCCATTCCTGTAACAGGGTCCGTAGGTATCCTTCCCTACAAAATGACATCTTCTTAAAAAAATTATTAAATTTTCCTCCAAAAAAGTGGAGGGGGAGGCATGGGCCCACCAGCCCCCCCCCCCCCCCCCCCCCCTCCACACACACACACACTATTCCCATGGCAATAGCTATGAATAGTAAGCACCAGATGGGAAACAGAGCAGCACCCTGAGGAAATTGACACACCCCACCCACACGCAGGTGTAAATATCACTTAATCCTGAAATTAGCAATTTCAGTTTTAGTTTAACTTTTTAGTCCTTTGTGTGCAAGTTTTACAAAAATCTAGATTATTTAACCCTGTTCTATAAAGTATGCAGAGTTCAAAGAAACAGGTCTAGGGCCAGTTATCCTCTCACCATGAGCCCCCGCTGTGGCATAAGTGTTAGACAACACCCGGGGATGGATTTAGAAAATTCAGAAAGAGTGGGCCAGAAGACTTGCCAGCTGTATAAATACTACATGTATTCAGTCATAAAATAAAGAACTTTGAGACATTTCTGTCCAAAGACTAAGGCTCTGAAGGACAATTTTTACGAAGGGGACTGTGGCTCCCTCGGCGCAGCCCTCTGCAACCCATAAAAAAAGACTTACTGTAGGAAACTGTGCAGTGAGTGGAATCATTGCCACTGCTAAGATGCGCATGATGGTCTTCATTGTTTTCATTGCCGGGTTATGGACTCCCATCTCAGTACCAAGCTGAAAATCAAACAACAAGCACAACTTATCAATAACATTATTCGTAAAATATTATTCATACAGATGACTTACATGGTACTTTTATTTCAGACCAAGAGAGAATTTCCTTAGAAGTAGTTCGTACTTACATAAATTTTAATACACCAGTTTTGGTTGGTGCATTACAGAAAAAAAAAACGAAATCCACCCAATAAGATAAAAATGATGATAAAAAAGATGAAATATGTTTCAATTGTTTTTAAATGTTGAAAGATAGCACTTGATGTTTGTTATGACTAGAGTTTTTATCAATACCGTCAAACCCTGTTAAGGTGGCTCGATACAGTTTTTCAGGGCCAATACCTCCCAAGTTTGAGCATAAACTACGTCGCCATAAACAAAGTTTTGGAAAAATTGCCACCACAGTTGTGTTAGACAAAGATGAAAATTTGTTATGATCAGGGTTGCAACGGCCTCAGAGTTGTCATAGCAACGAAATGACGCTATTACCTATTTTACTTGCATCAGTATATCTCGGCACTGGAAACTGTTCTTCGAAAATCATTCACAGGAGCTTTTTCCTCCAATAGCAGCCTTGATGTTCGTGAAGTTTAAGCGAAATCTGTAAGAGCGTTATCAAGATATTTTGGGATAAAGATTTTGTCGTTAGAAATACTGTAAAAAATGGACAATCTTGGTGTTCGGCTGTTATCTGTAGAAAACGAGGCGCTTTTGACATGCAATTTCACCTCATAGTAGTTTCAATCTTTTTAAAAGCGTGTATGAAAGATCATGGGAGATAGCTCGACCCGATTGCTAGAAAGAAGGGTCTGATTACTATGTATCGAGGCGCTCTCGTTAGCGGTTTTTTGAACATTTTGGTCTACTTTAACAAATTAGCGAATAATTTCTAAACCGCTCGATAGATTGTTTGAAAAACTTAATATTCTTGAGATTAACCTTCCTTTTATATGACCTTTTAGTTTCAAGGTTATTGATATATTGTAAGGCAGTAAAATAAGGGCTACAATTCGCTAATATTTTGGCCGAAATTTTGTGTTTACAAGTGTGAGCCTCTCATTATTCGGGTATTGTGTCCAAGTTTCATATTTTCGTGCACAACAAAAGCTAGCATTTTTGCATATTTCAAATGCATTGTTAGTTACTGCTGTTCACGTGAAAATGAAACTTGGAGACAATGCCTTGAATAATTAGAGGCTTTCACTTGTAATGACGAAACTTCCGATAAAAAAGTAACGAATTGTAGCCCTTATTTTACTGCCTTACAACATATCAATAATCTTGAAACTAAAAGGTCATATAAAAGGAAGGTTAATCTCAAGAATCTTAAATTTTTTAAAAATATCTATCGAGCAGTTTAAAAATTATTCGCTAATTTGTTAAAGAAGACCAAAATGTTCACAAAACCGCTAACAAGAGCGCTTCAACACATACTAATCAAACCCTTCCTTCTAGCAATCCGGTTGAGCTATCTCCCATGATCTTTCACACACGCTTTTAAAAAGATTGAAAATACTATGAGGTGAAATTGCGTGTCAAAAGCGCTTTATTTTCTAGAGATAACGGCCAAACAACAATATTGTCCATTTTTTACTGTGTATTTAACAATAAAAACATTATCGCAAAATATCTTGATAACGCTCTTACAGATTTCGCTTAAACTTCACGAACATCGAGGCTGCTATTGGAGGAAAAAGCTCCCGTAAATGATTTTTGAAGAACAGTTCCCAGTGCCGAGATATACTGCTGCAAGTAAAATAGGTAATAGCATCATTTCGTTGCTATGACAACTCCGATGCCTTTGCCACACCGATCATAACAAATTTTCATCTTTATCTAATACAACTGTGGTGGTAATTTTTCCAAAACTTTGTTTTTGGCGACGTAGTTTATGCTCAAACTTGAGAGTTATTGACCCGGAAAAACTGTATCGAGCCACCTTAATAATGGCACTGAGGAGGCCATAGAAAGTGTTCAAATTAACGGAGTGTCTTTACCAAAGGGGTTGAATTTAGAGAAAATTTAAGGGCTTTCTTTACCCAGGGACAAAACAAACTGTCCGTGATAATGAGGTGTCTGTATTAAGTGGGTGTCCCTAAAGCAGGGTTTAGCTGTGGAAGTGTGAGTCAGGAACAGAAAAGTGTCCGTAAGTATGTGATAATGAGAGCCCAAAGTAACAGTAATTTATTTCACTCAAACGTCAGTATTTTTCCAAAAAAAATATAGAGCTGCTGTGGGTATTATTTGGGAGTTCTCTAATGATATGAGTTCACAGGAGTTAAAGTTTGTTCCAACAAAAGGTTTGCCTGGTTAAGTTAAGATTGTCTAGCTTGCTGCTTGCAGCTGGGGAAATATTCTTCCACAGTTTGAATTTCAAGTTTAGTGATTTTTTTTCTACCAGGCCATAAATACTAAAGGTACTTTCTTACCTCTATTGATGCCAGCATTGAGAAGCTGCATATAACAGGTAACACAAAATATGGGTCAAATGCTGTCAAATCTTGGAACCAAAGATAACCTCCTGTCTTGAAAGAATCCACAGGCAAATAAGCCATCTTTCTTAAAGCCAAAAAGAATGAAACAAACAGTGGTATCTGAACAAGGGGAGCCAGAATACTCTGAAAGACAAAAAATGATTTCCTCATGAGATATGTACCCTGAACATATAGTCAACAGTTACTGGTTATCATGTACCAGAGTGTATGTGCCACACTGGTCTGGCCTGAAAATGGCTGAATCTTTTGGGTAAGCATTACAGTATGTACCCATTATTGAAAAACGTTGATTGTGAAAATGTAAATGAGTGGAAAATGACGTAGAAAGACTGTCAATCAAGAGACCCCCTGTGTATGTCCCTTTACTGGTTATTGTTCTTGCTCAGACACCCACCACTTTTCACTATTCTTTGAAAAGGAATGGCGCTTCACGCGACTAACAATAGTGCGGTCTATTATAAAACCATTTGCTTTTACCTTATTCTGAGTCGGTGTGTGATTATTTCCTTACCTTCTATTTGCAAACCTACTCCTCTTGTTTCTGCATTGTCTTTTGAAAGTGTGAGAATTATTAGTTGGTTTAAAGTTCATAAGAGACCGAAAACAGCAGTAACCTTTGAAACATCATGTTTGCTTATAAAGCCTAATGGGTACCCCACTTTTCAGGGCAATGTTTTCCAGTGGGTGCATTTCTGTAATGGTCTGCAACAGGGCAGAGAATATTGCATGTTAATGATATTTTGGTGTGAAATAGGGAACGTTTTCAAGAAGTATGCCATTTCCTCACAACTCCAACCAAATAGTCCAAGAATACTCCCTTCCACCTGCAAGGGTAGACCTAAAACTACCTTCTCTGCAGACCACGTACTGCATGAAAAATTCAATTTACATCACTTTTTTGCATCATATTTGCCTCAAGCAAATTTGAGATAAATCTTTCGTGTTACACCAGTACTATACCAGTTGAGATGACCCTGTAACATAAGATTAGCTGATAAAGTTGGTAGCTTGTAGAGAACTTGGTCAATGATTAATTAACATGTGCCAAGTTAATAACATAGTGATCAGGGACCGCGGAGGGGGAGGGGCTGGTAGGGCCGCGGCCCCACCACTTTTTTGCGTCCCCGCCCCCACTTTTTGCGCTAAAAAGAAAAATGATTGAATTAAAAAAAAAATTTGAAACAAGTTTTTTTCCGTCTACATTCCGCTATATTCTCTGTATTTTCTTTAATTTCAAACGCCAGGCATTTTGTGGGGCTCCTGTGCTTTTCGCGGTAATTGTGCTCTGGGGCCGACTTGCCCCTTGATCAAACGCCATGCCTTGGCCACCCCTTCGCTTCTTTCGGCAGCGTGTTTTGTACTTCCAGCTCCGGCAGACTTTTTTATCAGTTTTATCAGACGAAATGAAGAAAATTACTAGCTTTTTCAAGCCAAACGAAGGTGAGTAGTTGTTTTGAGTTGATAAAAGTTTTATCTTTTGTCAGTTTCTCCTTTGGAATCAATGAAATATTCGATGGCAAGAAGAATTACATTACTTGAACAGTGAACGGCCATAGTTAGAAATTTTTCAGATCACTTCAGTGTAGTATTTTCTATACTAAAATTGTAATCGCGTCTTTTCTTGCATTGAATCTGAACTGACCGTGTATGTTGGCCGACCTATAAAGAGCAACAAATACACTGGATAAGGTATGCAAAGTCACGCGACAGAAACAAATCAAATACTATGATTTTATTCCTTTTTTCGATTTTCAATATGAAAAAATTATTTTCAATTGTCAGCCCTGCCACTTTTCACCTTGCTCCGCGGTCCCTGGTGATTACACAGAATACCTTAACAGGATGACAGCCATGTTCCTGGTAGAGCTGTTTCAACCTTAAACTAGCAGTTGCTTTAGCAGCAGCATCATAAGAATTTGCCAGCTCTCTCAGCTGTGCTTGTACCTCTTCAATTTGTGGCTTGATATTGTTCAATTTGGCTGTGTTTGCTTGTGCCTTGACAATAAGCGGCAGGCAAACAAGACGTATGATAACTGTAAGAATAGCTATAGAAGCACACCATGATACATTGCCACTGACGTGAATAAGCTCCAGTGTTTGCTGAATAAGTCCTGTGGGTGAGTAGCCACCTAAGCCTAAACTCACAAGGCTTTGTTCACCAAGAGATGTCATGGCATCTGCCATATCTTTGAGCATTTCATTGTCCAGTAGAGTTTCTGGTGCACTCTGTTGAATGAATGGGTTTGTACTCTGTCCATTTTCCAAGAGCTCTGAGCTGCCTGATGGAGAAAAAGACCCACATATTTTGGAAGTAGAACTTTTTGCGGATTGGCCATCCACAGATATCAAAAGGAAAGCAGAATCTTGGAGTGTTACAATCTTGTGAAAATCACACCAATGGTGTTGTAATCAGAGATTGCTTCTCTTCTTAACATTTGGCCCAAGGACTGTTCTCCAGTAGCAACAGGTGGCCCCTGGTGCCTTACTTTTTCTCGGGTCACTAGGAAATCTTAGCTTTTTTATACCAGTTTTTCTAAGTGCACAGCCTTGCGCTCTGTTGCTGATAACCGAAGTAATCTTGTGAAGATTGTTGGAGTTGCTAGCAGAAGCCAAGAAAAAAAAAATCACCATTTGTAGGACTGTGCAGTGTGAATGCTTTATTCATCTTCTTCTACCAGGGACCCCCAAAATCTGATTTTCACCAGATAACAAGCGACATGAGTCATAATTCCATGGAGCAGGTAATTCTATTCATGATCCTTTTTGCCAGGTCATAACTGCTCTTAGAACTCTGACTCCACCTTTTGTTGCTGGTGATACCAGTCTTTAAAGATTAATGAATTCTAAAATAATGTATTTATTGATTAAATAAATTAACACTTTATTACAGCTGTTTATTATTAAGCTTATATGAGTTGTATAATTACCGGAAGAACTTTGTCCTGACAAACACCTTGCAACCTGTACGTTCCAAGGCAAACTTCCATAACTGACACCTTTACAACTGTAAGATCCTGGGGATTTCGCTAAAGCGGTACCGGTTCGCTTTGTCAGGCCTTCTGTGACGTAATTTCGCACTGAAATCTCTTGGCTCCACGGAGAAAATACCTGACAAATTGTAAGCAAGATCAACTACCTAGACTGAACAAAAAAATGGGATGACACATCCTGTAATTCGGAAATTGTCTTTACCTTTTTGTTTGTCATCGTTGAAATTCGCCAAGGCTTAAAACAAGTCGATGTTCTATGAAACTTTGAACTGATTCCCACACGTGCAAAGAAGGCGGCCATGTTTTTTCCCTTGGAATGGCTTTAAGTATGCAGAAAGGTAATGTCCTCAAACAAGAACAGGCTACCCAGGGATTAATATCTTACCGTGGGAGATCTGAGTATGAGATTACACAGGTTTCTTTATTTCGGGTACGTTCATCTTTTGATAAAGTTTAAATAGAAAATTGTAAAGTTTTCAAGTTAACTCCCATGGATCAAGAAAAACCTTGCAAGGTCTGAAAACTTTGTGAAAGTTCCAGATTTCATGCCTAGGTAGGTCATATATGATTTACTTTTATAAAGAGGGCTATCCCCTGTATCTCCTCGTTTCTCATTCATTTTCCTCGTGTTGTAAACGGTAAGATTCAAATTTTCATATTTCCGGGTGATAAGGGGATTTGTTTGAACTTGCCCGCGTCTTCCCGGCGTTGCTAGCGATGACAAAAGAGCCATTGGTTGACTGTGTTTTTCTGTTGCTGGGTGACGTCATGCGTGAGAAATCACGCCGCCGGGTTTCAAACAGTTCGTTTCCCGTGTGTTTCCTGTTGGGTAAACTATGTCGCGAGAACAGGATCGAAGTGAGAAAAGCTATTCAAGAGGTCATTAGTAGTAATCGTTACTTTCAAAGGGCCTACCGGCATATTTTAGATTGATTTTCAAGAACGATCGTGGTAGTAATATCACTGGTAGAAGAAGACGTCGCTTAAAAATCTAAAATGCTTTCGCCACGGGATCGATCGAAGGTAAGCTGTTGTTCATTAGGTTTCATGTTGTGGAAGCCGTGAAAGTTTTCATTCCAAGAAGGAATCGCAATTTTTCAACATTGTTACCTCGTAGATTAATGAATGTGTCACTGTATGCTTATGCTTAAATTCATATCGTTTGTTTTCTGTGTCTGCCGTAGACCTCACCATCGCATACCGCATTCAAAATGCCGATGGCATTCAACCCCGATTTGGCTCACAAACCATCCCCATCAAGGAAGGAATTGTGGAAAGAGGAACTGGGATTAGATGGTATTTATGCTTTCTGCAATTTCGTACTTACACTAAAACTGCAGAAATGCTTTCGTAAAACTTTAGGCATTTCATTGCGTATGTAGTGTTTTGACAACAATACACCGATGTGATTGTTTTCTGTTGTTTTGGAAGAGACATCTGGATGTCTCGACTCGTGTCTTTGGAATCCGTTGGAATGCAATACATTATCTTACTCTTAACGTTTTTATTCCTTTTTCTAAGATGATTCTGGTCCTGAAGAGGAACAGTCGTCTTCAAGTGGCGACGAGCAGACAGAACCAGAAGCCGATCAGGTTTCTAATAAAGGTAAGTTTGCGAAAAAACTGAGGCTGAAGTTAACGAGTGAGCGTTTTCTTGAAAGTTATTAATGGGAATAGTTTCAGTGCAACCTGTTGCATTTATCAAAACTATCAATTATCTAAGTGGGGTGTTATTATTCAAGTAGCTTATTAGTCGTCTTCTGTGCAAATATCGTCAACATTTCATTCAGCGTACAATATTAAAAATTAATTTCTTTCATGTGTGAAAGGAATGTTGTTATGCCTTATATATGTCAGAATGTCATAAATCCATTTCTGCACAACATGATTGAACAAGTTTATTAAACTGAACAAATTTTCTCTTCAAGAAGGGTAGAAAATAAAACCCAAGATTCGATACTAGATGTCTTAAAAAAGCGAATAGAACAATACAAATCCTACCAAACAATTACCCCTCAAGACTTTATGACATTATTGACCAGCATTGTTCCCAAAGTGAATGGTGCATTCTTTTTTAAAACAATGTTAAAAGTTGAGCTGACTTATTAATTTTTGGTAGTCAGAACTCTGTTGAGAATATACTTTTGTTTAGAAAATGAGGCTAAAACAACTTTTTTAATGTTTGACTTCTTAATCAGACATCACTCTTCCAAACGTGTACATTAAACAAGTGGCTGCTGCATTTTCTTGTAAACAATGGTAAATGACAAGACCTTTGGCAATTTAAATTGGCCACTTGGTGCTTTCCAAGCAGGAGAAAAAATGTGGATCATCCATGAACATTTGAGAAGATATAATTAAGTGTATTTACAGAAAAAACATTGCTGATCAATATAAGGGGCTCAAACCAAACCTGTCATTTTTAGAGGTTGCTATCCAATGACTTATTGTTTAGGGAAAACCAATGTCAAAAAACTTACTTTATAGATGCTAACCTCTGGAAAACTCTGAAATTTCTTGAGTTTCTCTTTTCAGGGGTACCCAACCACTGTTTATGAAAAATATCTGTTCAGAGAATCAAATTATTGCCTAGAAATTTCTATTACTTGAGGATGGCTACAAATTTCTAGATGACCGTTCCATTCATGTACAATTTTCAAAGCTCATCTAATAAATTCCTTATGATTTTCTGAAATTGAAAATTTGAAATTCCAAATAGTCTCAAGATCATTTTAGACATGGTTAAAAGTTATCTCAAAAGCCATTTTAAAAAAATGAATGTGGCTCAAGTCATTCAAAATCTGGATAGTATTTTCCAGTGGATATGTTGTGCTGCAATTTTATCCTTGGACGGTTTAAAGTTTGTTTGTTTTTTTTGTTTCAAACTCATTATCATACTTACCATACCCTGAAACAAAAGAAAATAAAATTTAAACCAAGGATAAAATTGAACCAGAACAGATGCTCTATCCACTTATTGAAGAATTGGGCCTTGGGGGAGGAGGGGTATCCCCTTATATAGGCCATGTAGGTATGTGCCACCCCAAAGGGTAGGGTTTTTGCACCATTTGGTCTGAAAACGAGTATAGTCTTTGCCCATTTTGGTCTGGAATCAGGTATGGTTGTTGAGGGAACTACAGGAGTGTGTGAATGTATTTATTGTTTCAATTGCAAATGAGTAAGAAAGAAACAGAAATACACAAATTCAAAATGGATTTTAAGAAATCTTTCTTGATGCGGTTCTAATCTACATGTAAGTAATGATGGCGTAATTTCTTAGAGGCCAGGTCTGGAAACGGGTGTGAAAAATGAGAGATTTTGGTCTGAAATAGGGTCAGGATTTGGAAAACCGGGGGACACACCCCCACCAAGAATTCCCAGGAGTACCCCCTTCCCCCTCTGGGCCTAAGGCGAATATTCCAGCTGAGGTTTTTTGTTTTTGTTATTCAATGATTGCCTTTCACACCAATTTTATCCCTTATGTCTTAAGTTGTGACTACTCCAGACTGCTAATAAGCAATCGACTGGTACATTTTCATAAATAAACTCTCTGTGTTGTTGTTTTTTAGGGACATCCGTTGAGTTTCAAGCTTTGTTGGCTGAGATTAAGCAAAAAGATAAACAGCGTGAGGAGCTGCTAATGAAGCTAAAGGTCTGTTAACATGTAACAGTGACTGTGGGGCGATGAAAAGCAAGCTTCACCATCTAATCAACCCACTTTTCATTTCTGATACTTATTCATTCTTTATTCCCAATCAAGTTTGGTATGAAAGTGTAGGGTTTATTTGTATTGATCTACCTTTAGTTGGCTTGTAGGTCAAGACTCATTTTGCCAAAATATAAAGTGCTTATTCTCTTAGCAAACCAAGGAAGCAAAGATTGCATTTTATGGATTACAACTTTTAATTCTAATAAAATTAGCCTAAGAACAGATTTATTATTCTCATCCACTGTTATCAATATGCTAACCAAAGAAAGATTATTAGCTTTTTAACAGGGTTATGTTTCAGTGGTTGGCACATCAAAACATTGTTTACAAACATGAGCTATCGCAGTATGTCTGTCTAATACTGTATTTTTAACACCTGATGGCCCGTACAAACTGTAATTAATTTTTGAATCATTGCACAAGCTAGAATAAGGATGTGGAAATGAATATGATGTCAGTGATACGTGTTGATGAAGTCTACCGTCTTGAATCTGACAATGTATGTTTCAGAAGAAAAAATATTTAATACACAAGTCCTTCTGAAAGTTGAATTTACCGGTTGGGGTGCCTGGAAAAGAAAAGCCAGAAATGATTTCTGATAAACCATAAGACTTAAGTGTTAGATTCTTCTTGGAACAAAGGAAGAAAATGACATGCGGTCATGAGTCGCTTAAAGCTTTTTTCATGCAGCCCTTCAATGATGGTAGTGGATTTAGAAGGGAGCTTCACCTCATTCTATAAATACATCAAGGCACATACATTTCCACTTACAATAATTGTGAAAATTTATTTTTCTTCAGGCAATGACAGACAAAACTGCCAACTACAAGTCTAAGCTTCAAAAGGCAGAAAGCAACAAAAAATCTCAGATAAAGATCTTGAAAAAGACCCACGAATCACAACTGGCCATGAAGGCCGAGCTTATCCATAACTTAGAGGAACTAATTGAGGAACAAGAAAGTAAAATTGAAGAACTCGAAGGACACATCAAAGGCACAATTCCTTCACAGTCCCTGAATGTTACAAATGCTAAGCTTTCAAGCATCAGGAAACTTGTAGACTCAATAAATGACTTGCACAGCGAAAAGAGTAGGATACATGAAACCTGGCTGTCTACCCAGTCAGAGCTAGAAACAGTCAAACAGGAGCACAAGGAGACAGTCGATAATCTATCTGATAATATTTCGGACCTTGAAACCAAACTGCGCAAGGCACAGGCAGAAAATATCAAGTTGCAGAGCTCTGGATCAAGTAGTGTAAGTTTTCACTCTTCATTTTTGAAAAGGGTGATATTGATAGCCACTTGGAGAGTAGCCCGCATACCAAACATTTTCGCGAGGTTTCGGAGCAAAGAAAGACCAAGGAACGAGGGACAGTATTCCCCACGCGAAAAATGGAACTATAGCCATTTTTTGCGCGTCTTTGGCGCTCATATTTCCTCATTCTTTGTCTGAAACTGCATGGAAGTGCTTGTTATGCAGGCTACTTGGAGGGTTATTAATTACTAGTTTAGAAAAGTGCCTTATATATATATATGTTGTTGTTACTTTTTTATCTCAGATAATTTTTATTTTTCTTTTGTTTCAACTTCATTAGCATACATTACCATACCCAAAAACAAAAGAGAAATTATAATTATGTATTATACTCAAAGTAGCTGAATGGCTTCATGTATTAACAAGCTTATTTCTGCCTGCAGATCAACACAAAAGAAACGGACAAACAACTTTCCACCTTACAGGAAGAAAACATTAACCTTAAAAATAAGGCACAGAGTCTCGAGCATGAACTACAGAGTGCAAACAAACTTCACCTAACTACAAAAAATAAGCTGGAAGATGAACTGCTTAGTCTCAGGAAGAAATTGCGGGATACTGAAGCAAAATACAGTAGTTTGGCTTCCACGCCTCCAAAGGTTTGTACCATTTTATTCATCAAAAAAGCTAAAATAATAACTTGTTTTCCCAAAATCATATTGAGTGCCCAACGTTAAAAGTAGACAATGAATACCAGCTGTCTCTCATTGCTCCCAGTCACTGAGGAGTGAAGGACATACTCAGATTCATTAAGAGAAATTGAAAACAATGCTTATGCAAAATTTTGAGGGTTAAACAAGGTGTAAGCCGTGGATAACGTGAAAAAGGCTACTTTTCTCTTAAGACTAGAATCCAGTATTTTACAATACTTTCATGAATATATTGAAAGTGAATTTGCGATCTTTTTCCACTTGAAATTTTACTTTAGACACTCAAGGTTTATATTGCAGAATGCGTGATAGAATCAAGTGCCACTTTCTAAACGTTGCCAGAAATCTGCATTTCAGGGGTTGTTTAGCCGGTTTATGCGATACGATTTGTGGGCAGACACGATTTAACAGGGCGACCTTTTTCATCAAAAGCGAAGGCCAAATAAAAAAGTGGGCCAAAAAATTGTAGAGCGTACAGTAAACTGGGCATTACGCTTTGCAACGTGCCCTACCAACAGTGCAACAGTGCAACAAATTTGCAAGACAAAATGCACAAAAATTTGCCTTTATTATAGCGGTGTTTCAAAAGGGTTCAAGCTGTCCGCTACCCTTGTCTTTTAACACACAATTTAGAGACATTTTTATTTTTTCCTTTCAGACAAGAACTATTTCCGTTGTTTCGGAAGAAACAAAGAAACAACTTGAACAAATGCTAGACCAGAACAAGGAACTTGAGGCAATATTGGCGAAAACACGGTCGGACTACGACGCTAAGGTAGGAATTTGTTACTGATGTAAACACTTTTATCAGCGGAATTCGTTGAAAATTAGTCCTAGGCTAAACGTCGAACTATTCATGAGACGAACCAAACTTGGTGAGTTAAGTTCATCAAAACCTCGACGTCTGGCTCAATAAAGTTCGTCTGAATGAGTTTGGGTCGTCCAATACGTTGTATTTGTCTGCTTCAGACTTACAGAACGTCTGAGGATCGTCTCTGGGACAAACGACGAGCTAAACTAATAAATTAAAAATTTGTATGATAATGTATATTAAGCCTCATTCGTGAGAAAATTTATTACTGATCCGATTCGTCTCAACGCGTCCTAAATTCGACGTCTGACCCAACAGAAGGTCATAACTTAATTTAGGTCGACCTAAAGTAGAGTTTGGTTCGTCTCATGAAGAGCTCGACGTTTAGCCTAGGCCTAAGTTGTTTTTTGATGCATTTGTTATGTTTACTGATATTATTTTTTGAATTAGAATGTCATATGTTGATTTGATTAGTGTTGTCACTAAGCGTTTATGACTCAAAGTCCAGAACGAAATTCATAGTATGCGTCATGGTACGTACGCAAAAATGCCCTCCCCCCTCTCCCCCGCGCCACCCTCTTTCGTAACTTTTCCATTCGCGAGACACCGACCTCAAGAACCTTTCATACTAGCAGTAAAATGAAATAGGAAAAAGAAATTAATAACTTTTTCATCGGAAAAACTAACTACGGGTGAGTAAATATGTTTGAAATTAAAGTTATTATACCGTTATTATTGTCGATACTCTAACAAAGTACAAGGAAATGCGGTCTTAATCCGAACTTGAGCCATCTGGGCATGACTCAGGCTGTGTTCAAAAGATGCGCAAATTTTTAATCGCTATATGACGTTGGTTCGCGCGCTTGCACTACTTAGTATTGAGAAAATCTCGTACTCGTAGTCGTCCTCGTCTTAGAATCTAAAGCTCTCTAATATCTGAGAGCGTGGTACAGGCTATGAGAAACAGGCACCTGGTTGTCAGCGTTTGGTATTAAGTAGGAACCGGTTCAGAGGTTGCACTAACCAAAACTGGCGTTTGTTTTTCGATTCAGGTTTCCGCTCTACAAGCAGACATCAAGTCTCTGAAGACCAATGTAACGGAAACTACAAGAAATGAGCAGAAGGCTTTGGCAGAATGTAATGCGCTTCGAGAAGCTGTTAAGAACAAGAGCTCTCTTGAAAGTTCACTCCATAAAAAGGAAAAAGAAATCAAACAACTAGAACAAGAGGTATGAGCCTTGGGATTTCTGTTGAATAAATGCACCGCTGTACATGGTGTTATTTTCGAGCAGTCTGGGAAAGGATCCTAGAATACGTTTTGATTTACGCGCAAACGTATCGAAGATTGGAGTCTTGAATAGGACTCGGGTGGTCGTTGTGCAGTCGAGAATGAGGTCTAGAATTTTAAGGTCCGAATTTCGGACCACGGTCAGGTGACCTATTGGAACACATACCCGCCAAGAAAGTTTTTTTAAAAATGGAAAAAAAGAAGTTCGCTTCTGCATCGCTTGGAAAGAAGTGCCTGAGTGTTTTCTCCTTTGTGACAGCAATATCGCTAAGACTTTATAGAGTTCTACGCAGCCGTATTTGTCTCGTTACGCCACGTTCCTCCCTAAGATGATAAGAGACAGAAAACGGCTGCGTGATCTTTAGAAGAGTAGTGATTGTGGATCATTCTGGCTCACTATACGTTTCTGTGAAACTGCCCACCTACCCCTCCCCAAAGTCAACTTTAACACTAGGCGAAGGGAAGGTGGGCAGTTTCCCAGAAACGTAAAGTGAGTTATAAGTTTTAATGTTAACTTTAGGGAGGGGTAGTTGGGCAGTTTCCCAGAAACGTATTGCCATGTAAACGTGTTTATCCAATAGATCGCACAATAAGTGGCATGTTTTATTCAATAACACTTTACACTGTGGCATATTGTCACTTGACAAAAAGATCGCACAAAAAAAGTGATCGCTAGGTTAAAGCTAAAAACAATTTTTGTATCCCGTTTTTTAATAAATGTTTTTTTTTTCTTCCCCGTCGCACAGATCAGAAATTATAAGGCGGACATCGAGCAGCTTGGTCATGAATTCGATCAACAAGCTAAAGAATTTGAAGAAGAAAAACGTAAACTGTTGAAGGAGGAGCGAGCCAAGGCTGATAAAGAGACGAGCATAATGCGCTCCAAATTAAAAACCCTCTCACTACAGCTTTTCCAAATGAAAACATTCGTGGAGAAATTGAAAAGAGAACAGCAAGATCTGAGAATAAGCTGTCTGAAACTGGGTACCAGTGTAAAACCAGCCGTGCGCGAGGTAGCCAAACAGGTAAGTATGGTCGTGAAGGTTTCTATAAGCGATGGAGGGATTGTTAGCTGTTCATGGTCTGCAAGCCAGGGGTCAATTGAATAAAACTTTTACACGTGTAATTTACAAGTGTAGCCATTGTTTTAGAGTCTGAGAACAATAGCTACACTTGCAAATTACACGTGTAAAAGTTTTATTTAATTGACCCCAGTTCTCCCGTTGGGGGAGTCGCGATTAGTCATGCGTGAGCGGCACGTGAAAAGAGACGGCGTCGTCTGTTGTCTCGCGGCTCGCTTCGCTCACCAGAAATGGAGAGCTCGCTCGCGGGCTGGACGACGACAACGACAACGTCAAAAAAGCAATTGGTTTTTTGAGCAAAACTTGAGGTCCAATGCACGACTACGACGTGAAACTATCACTTCCTAATGCGTCGTTTTATGGAGGATTTGAACATAACAGGATGAATTTTTCTTTCTCTTTTTGAGCCTGGAGAAAGTCCTTAAGAATTCAACTCTAGGAAAAAATCGCCTGCAAGGTCAGGCGCAAAAAGTGATTGAGGGGAGGGGTCTTTAAATTCTAGTAAAAAAAAGAGAAAAAGTAAATAAGATACTGAGAAGCATTCAACGTTTGACTACTTTAACGTCTTCTTATGAGTGAGTCGAACAGACGTTAAACGCGTCTCGTATTAAAACGGGACCGGCCGCCGCAAACTGGGACACAGTAAAATCTAGTAAAGATCGGAAAAATTCAGTGTTTTGTCTTTTTTTCTGAAGCCTATGTTGTTTTTTCAACGTTGCAGTCTACTTTCCTGTGTCCCGCGGCCATTAAAACTCAATGTAATATGTCCGGCGACAATATCTATGGTTTGTCCGTCTAAAATGGTAACCTGATAAGATAAAAGTCCTTTTTAAAACGACAAATTTGTTGAGGTCTGGGAATCAACTAGTCTTTATGTGACAATTTGCTCTGCATTTTATACACAGATAGTTCAAAGGATCGAAGGTATCGACGACAAAAATAAAGAGCTTGTCACCAAGTACAAAAAAGAAATGGCTCTTAGAAAGAAGCTACACAATGAATTAGTTGAGCTTAAAGGCAATATAAGGGTATACTGCCGGGTGCGGCCAGTCATCAAGGAGGACGGTGGAGGAAGAAATGCAGAGAACGTTATAACTTTCGACGACGAAGACGATGCCCTTTTGAATGTGTTTTCAAAAGGTGCGATAAAGCAGTTTGAAATGGACAAGGTGTTCAAGCCACAGTCCACCCAGGAACAGGTAACAAAGTTTGTTTAATTTGAAAGCAGCTATTAGAGAGTTTGAGCAGACGTTGTTGAGCGATGCACGTCAATAGGAAGTGTAGTTTTTGCATTCTTGCGCAGTGTTCAGGCTTGTTAAAAGGGAAAAGGCCTCCCCGCCTGATGACTTTCGTCGCTCATAAACGTCTTTGCTTAAGTTCCCAATTATAATCTGGAATGTGGGGAGTAATACAATTTGACTCTCAGCCTAGATACCTGAATAATGAACGCCTATAGAGAGAGTGCTGCACCTTAAACCAACATTTCCTTGTCCTGCAAAAATTAAGTTCCCCGAAAGAAGAGGGAGATATCTTGTCCTTTATCAAAAGTCAGGACTAGCGTTCCCTCCTCCACCCACTAACTTGAGGTCCCTACAGTGTCCGCAATAAAGGGAGGCGACTGTACAAGGATTTTTACCAGGCTAATCAGGCAAATAATGTCAACTTAGTTTCAAAGTTGTACGGCCGTTGAAGCTTCCATTACTTATTTGTCTTTTGGTAGGTTTTTGAGGAGGTTAAATCCCTTGTGGTCTCTTGTATCGATGGTTATAACGTGTGTATATTTGCTTATGGACAGACCGGAAGTGGAAAAACGTTCACAATGGAGGTAAGGCTAAGTTGATAGCGTGAACAAGGTTGTGAGAAAAATTCCTCGTTTTGTATTTCCTTTGTTTTGATACATTTTTTTCATGTTCTGAGCAGTTATTTTTGTGTCTCACATTAATTATTGGCGGCTCGCGCTCTTTCAATTTTGATATATTTCGTGATACAGCTCCTTTAACTCGTCTTTTATTTTACAGGGGCCTTCGTCGAATCCAGGAATTAACCAGCGTGCATTAAAGCTCCTGTTTGAAGAAACGCGTGACAGAGGCGTTGATTGGAGCTTTAGTATCAACGTCTCTGTCATTGAGATATACAATGAGATGATCCGTGACCTACTTGGCCACGATCCTTCCATTAAACTGGAAGTAAAACAAGGTCGGGACGGTCTTTTTGTTCCAGGCCTTACAGAAATTCAAGTCGGCGATGTTGATGAACTGAATGAGGTGAGAAAAAAGAATTTTATTAAGTTTGAAAGTGTTAAGTGTACTCTTTGCCGTTACTGAAAAAGACCAATTTTTCCAAATTTTCGAGCTTGAACAAATAGTCTTTATACCTCCTGGAGTTCCTTCATTTTAGGCTAAAAGCGTAGATACCTCATTGCTCTCCAAAAAACCCTGTATGAAAGCTTAGATTGCAACTTCAGAAAATCAGAAAAGCTGAGCTATTCAAAAAAGGCGCTCGCATTCAATTTTGCCTCTTCTGTGATTTTAAATAATTGATGATGTCCAGGAATTGAGCGCCATGTGAAACCCGGTATTACGGACAGATTTTACTCAAACTCCACATTTTAACTACCCCCACTTCCCTGTGTAGAGAGAAATTCTCAGTTGCTGCGTTTTAGGTGACCACATTTATACACAAACATGAAATTTACCGCTTAATACACATTACTGCATGAAACTGCTCAGTAACTTTCATCTGATTGGCTGTCTCTTTCGGATATTGCCCACTGCCGCCCTTCGTTTACACAATATCCATAATCTAGGATTTATATTTACAGAATCGCAAGGGAATTTCTTGGTGTTGATTATACGATTGATTGGTTGATTGATTGATTGATTGATTGATTGATTGATTGATTGATTGACTGATTGATCGACTGATTGACCGATTGATTGATTGACAGGTATTCGCCATGGGAAAGACCAACCGAGCCACGGCCATCACCGACATGAACGAGCACTCATCCCGCTCGCATGCGCTTTTATGTGTGACAGTTATTGGCGTGAATAGGACAACTGGACATAGAACAACAGGTAATAACCAGTTTGACTGCTTAAAGTCTCCCTTTGCCATATATTCTGTGATTTGTTTGCTCTTGTTATTAGCCAAATGGTGTGCAACAGCTGGATAGACCGGCGAAAACCTGAACGAATGCAGATATGTCCGCGGAAAAACGCTTTGCTTCAACCTTACCAGCTTTAGACTTCGTTACATGTGACATAAAAGCAGAGTGAAAAAAACTTCTCAAGAAGAAAATTTTCAAGTGATATATCTGTGCTTTCTCTTGTAATCTGATGCACTTTATTGTACCAGATTTTTTGTTGGGCCTTTCCTTCCTTCGTTCCATTCACGCTCTCCTTCCTTTCACTCATCTAAAACACCTCTAGAGATATTATTCCTCTGTTGAAGGAAGAAAATCGGCAAGTCTAAATATTTAAAATATTAGCTGTTTCCTCCGTTGAGATCTTCATTCTTCGTAAACAATGCCATCAAACCTCCCCCACCGATAACGTGTAATTCAAGTTTTAACCCTTTAAGCCCTTAGAGTGATCAGCATCAAATTTCTCCTTGTAATATCAATGCTTTGTAAAACAGAGTGGTCATAAGAATTACGGACATGATCACAGAAGATGAATTTGCTTGATATTTTATCCACACTGCTTCTGTAGGGAAATGAATAGGGGCAACAAATGAGAATTCAAATTTTGATCTTAGGGCTTAAAGGGTTGAGACTTGTCGCTTTTGAGGAAAACGGACGATTAAAAGATAATATCGATTATTTTTTTCTCTAGGGAAGTTAAATCTCGTAGATTTAGCAGGCAGTGAGCGAGTGTCCAAGAGTGGATCTGAAGGTGCCCGAATGAAAGAGGCTCAAAACATAAACAAGTCTCTCTCCTCTTTGGGCGACGTAATCCACTCTTTGAAAAACAAGAACTCCCACGTGCCGTATAGGAACTCCAAGCTTACCTACCTACTGCAGGAATCCTTAGGTGAGTCAGTTAAATGTGCTAATAAAATATGCGAGAAAACTAAAAATAGAACTAGGATGTATAAGGTAATTAGTTGGCAATAAAGAGGATCCGGAATAAGGAATGGGGACCTTAGATCCGACAACGGCGACGTCCATTAAGATGTCGCTGAAAAATACACTTCTCATCCTTGCACACTATTTTGCGATTATCTCAAGTCACCCTGTTACTTAAAAGAAGGGAATTTAGGTTGGAGCTGAAGAGAGAGGATCGCGCCCAAGTTCAGACAGAGATGGTAGAATTTATTGCCTGGCAGTTCCCGTTCTCAAGTAAACTTAAAATTTGGTCATTTCACGTCCCAGTTGTACAGAGACGGCAAAGAAATTTACAAAAAAGCGTGATGCACGTGCAGAGTTGTTGTTTTGCTTCTTAAATCTGTTGCTTTTTTGACGTTGCCGGCGCCGTCGCCGTCGTAGTTTCGTAAGGTCCCTAATATGGGCAGCGCCAAGCGCGAAAATGAGTGATAAACAGCAAATGGAAGATCTTTAGAGAGGCTACCAAGGCATCGAAAATGCTGTGAACTATCCCCCTCATAAGTTTAACTGACTTAACTCAATGACACAAGAACTTTTCTAATTTAACTACTTATTGCAGGAGGTGATTCGAAGACTCTTATGGTGGTGCAAGTGGCTCCAGTGGAAAAGAACGTGAGCGAAACTATGTGCAGTCTGAACTTCGCACAGAGAGTACGAACAGTTGAACTCGGACAAGCCACCAGAAAAACTGAGACTGCAGAAATGGCGAGCATGAAGGACAGGTTGCGTGAATTAGAGGTATGAAAATAAAAGCTTCTTCTTGTTGTCTAAGAAGAATAAAGACACCACCTTACAAACACGTTTGCCTCACCACAAAAATCGCACCGCGTACCCGAAATGGCAAGTGCGCGAGTGAGGTAGCGTTCAGACCCTACCTTTTTGGTAGAATATCGCAAAGATTATTGGGTCTTGATAGAATTCATTGGCGCTCGTCGCTGCGACAATTTCTTTCTTCTTCTTTTTTTTTTTTTGTTAAACCCAGTTGGGGGGGGAGGCCTCTGTAGCTGGCGGGTAGAGTATGTGGGGGTGCTTCGAAGCTCAACAGCCGTTGCGCGGAGCAAGAGGCGAAGCCTCCAGCTTCCCGCTAGCTAAGCAGGCCATTGTTTATTTGTGTAGAGCGTTTACGCATGACCGCCATACTACCGAAACAGGAAGACCGCGAATTCAACCAAACGCGTGACAGTTGATTTTGGCGCCACAGGCTAACGACTTTGGTCACGTGGCTTTGTTTGTCAAACTAAAAAAGTGAACTTACATGGTCACATTCTTTTCTCAGTGCTGGCTTCGTTGTTCGCGCATCAGAGTGGTCAGAGTTTATTATAGCGCTAGAAGGCTGCAACCGTAAGAGCTTTCTTCATAGATTGACTTTCTGCGAACGAAAATTTCGTCTTTTTGGTTGATAGAGAACACCATTTTTCGACTTGGCCTATGTTTGGCCTACTAAACGCTCGGGAATATGACCACGCGAGTTCACCTTTTTGGTTTGACAAACAAAGCCAAGTGACCTAAGTCGTTAACGTCTGGCGCCAAAGTCAATTGTCACGCTTTTCGGAATGGGCGGTCTACCTGTTTCGGTGGTATTGGTGTCCCAAAACAATGCAACGACGCCCATGATGGTGTTCCAAACCAGTCCTGTGGAAGCTGACTTTTTTTTGGACTACACACTTTCTTGCTGCAATAAATTTGTATAGCTGTTGGCCATGTGAGTGAAAACGCTCTTTAACTGTATTATTTGATTTCGTTTTTGCAGGGAGGAGCCGGGTCGCCATCTGCATCGCCAGCTAAGGGAGGAATAAGATCAGCTAGGAAAAGATAGTAGACTACAGAGTGTATGATAAATTGTCTTATAGCCTTCGAGCAAGCTCTCCAATTGTGGCAAGCGTAGTAAGCCGCGAAAGAAAACGCGAGTGTTCCTCGCACTTGCGCCGGTCTCCTTTCGCGTGTGGCTCTTGCGTGACTTCTCGCAACTCCCCCAAATGGAGAGCTTGCTCGCAGGCAATTGCATCATTATAATTATTACTTAGGAACGTAATTTGTACATAGTTAATGTGCTGTTTTTAAAAGCAGTGAAATGTTCCTTCTTTGGTGGAGTAGAGGCCGGGTGAAGTTTTTTAAACCATAGTTAGCCTGCGAGCAAGCCCCTTTTCCTCCCCACCTCTGACCCTTGGGGGAGCTTGCTCGCAGGATTGACCACAGTTGAACTGATTGAACTTAAGTGATGTTCGTTTTGTGTACGTACAGCATCCATAACCTACAATCGTGGACAAAACTTCTTGGAACAGAGATTCAGTGCCCGTAATCGTCTGTTATTTCAGCGTGCCTTCAGAAAGTAGTGCCAGTTCTGTTGCAATTCCCCCTTCCCCACCGAATGCATTGCTCAAACTCAGAAAAAATTGTGATTGCAAGTGTGTAACGCCGTATGCTAAGGTTGGGCATGTGTACCGGTAGTTTCATTTGCGCGCAAGTGTTTCACGTGCGTGAAAAGGCGCAATAAATACAGATAGTCTGTCCGTCCGAGTCGTTTGTCCATGAGTGTTGCTATGTAGTTTTCTTGCTCAAGAGCAGACTTTAAAATCTTATTCGTGTCATGAATGTAACCTAAAGCTTTTTTCCCCGTTTTTGGCATCAAATCTTTTTTAATATTAACTTTGTGGATTGAAAATGGCAGCCGACTTTTCATAGTAAAATTTCAAGTGCAGATGAATTAACGCACAAAGCGGGCTAAATGAAGAATGAAGAATTATTGAGGCGTCTTTTTATCAACAGCGTATGTAAATAAGTGATTACAAATATTTTTAGTATTTAACGAAATATTTTGTAAAACGAGAAAGCAACTGCATGTAATTTGTATTTATCGCTATTATACAGTTTTAGTATCTCATAGAACTTAGGTAGGTTTTATAAGTATTGTTAAGAAATTTTGCACAGTTTTACATCATTCCTAGAATTTGTGCGTCGTGATTTCACGTCACTTATTTATAACAGTTTTATTCTCCTGTAAACGAATGAACCGAACGAATTTTTTATGACAATTGTAAATAGATGCCTTACCCTAGCAATCAGCTAGGAATTTTTCTTTTTTTGAAAAAAAAAGTTGCACCAAAATAGGTCTAACGATCTAGTCATTCTTAGGCTTGATGAGTAAATAAAGGTCAGAGTTTGTTTTCCGATGAGGTTTTCTCATTCCTTGTGTTGCTTAAAAAAATCAACGCATTTGTAGTTTTCTGTGTCAGGCGGCTATATAAGAGAAGGGAAGAAAAACTGACTAAATTCTGAGAAGTGCCCTTGGGTGAAATGTAACTGAGTATTCTCTCTCAATACCCAGCTCTTTTTTTGGCAAAAACCCTATAGATAATTCAATAAGTTTAGGGTTTATATTCTTAACCGGGGCAGGTGAAAGTAGTTTCTCCTTGTGAATTAATTTTTTTTTCCGCGAAAGTGGTTACTTTATTTATGCTTAAAGGTTCATCCGTTGATTTTTTCCAAACCATAATCTAAAACGAACAAAAATTTCTCTCATCAAGAACCAGTCCCAACTGAATCAAATTAGCAATAATTCATAACAGGTTATCACCTAAATCCTTCACAGAACCTTTAGTTTATATTTAATACTTTCTAAATGCTAATATGAACTTATGCTACCTTTTAAAGGTTTATTAAAGTGGACAATAAACTACATAAGCCATTTGAACCTCAGATAATGAGCACGAACGTAAATACAGCTCACTTCAGTTTCAAGTTTAATCAGTCTTTCACTAGCTCTCAATAACTCTTGCTTGAATGCGTTTGTTTGCCTTTTATACGGTCAACTTCATCCTTATCTCGTTATGTAATTTTCATGGCGCTTTTCATTTAAACATGAGTTTTTATCATTGGCTAAGTCTGATCATGATTCAAAACCTGTCGGAAATTTTTCAGTATAAACTACTGATGTGTTATCTTATCTTGGCAAGCCATGCACTCTGTCAAATATTCCTTTGCTGCTTTTTTTAAAGAAGTTGGTCAAATCATTATATTATTTAAATAGCTTTTGTAGTCGGAACCAAGAGAAAGATAAATACAGATATTTTAAATTACGCATACTAAATGATCAGTCACGAATATTTACCGCATGGTAATATTAGGAGTTCTTTGCCAAAAAAAATGGCCAGTTTTTTTTTTTTTTTTTTTTTTTTCACGTTTCCATTTCAGTACATACTGTGTGGCACTTAAACTAAGCGGATTTTATTGTTGAGATTTTACTTGTGGTTTCCATTAAAAAACTTACTTCTATCTTCTTACAATCCCTTTACACTTAACAAATATTCTGAGAAATGCTTCTCGAAAAGCCTTGCTGAACGCTGCGTACACGAACACGTTGACGGCAGTGTTCAAGTATATCATAGCAACAGCCGTTTGGGACAAATATGGAGAAACTTTCAAGTTTCCCAATGTTTCAGTAACATCGATAACGGTTATAGGAGCGACGAGTACTACAAATAAACACACTAGGACTACGACCATTTTGGCTTTTTTTCTCTGTCGAATAACCACATCTATGCTTTGTTTTCTTGAATTCGTTTCGACCTCGTCTTGGCTGTAATTGGCATGTAGGCCTTTGTGTATGTCTCGAATTTTCTTTGCATGCCAGTGGCTTTTCTTCACAAGGTAACAATTTACAGGGATTACGATAAGAAGAGGAAATAAACAGCATCCCGTGGTGAAAGCCATAACTGCGGGTTTGGACAGCGTACTCGACAACAAACAGATTTTCGACGCGTTCTCCTCTTTGAAATCCTCTTTGCCATCCCGTAATCCAACACCGCTTAACAGACAGATGGCAAACACGCCCATCACAATCCAAAAGCCTGCGATGAGAATCAAAATCACACTTTTTGACGCATGTTTATCGTACAAAAATGGAAACCTAACACCAATGAAACGATCAAAAGATATTAACACGATGTTGAGCCGTGAAACGCCATCGAATAAAATACTAAACGCGAGGACGACATTGCAAGAAACTAACACAGTACTTGAAGTGTTTATTCCCTCTAGCAGTCGAAGTGGAATTGCAACAGTTGCGACCAAAAAATCAGCAACGGCCAAGCTGAGAACAATCCAGTTAGTCTTGTTCCTTAAGTTTTGATTGATAAAGATGGACAAAACAACCATAGCATTTGCAAGTGCTCCTGCTACAGAGATGAACGCCATGAATGTAACAAATGCTGTTCTCCCCTGTAAGGTAAGAATCTCGCTTTGACTAGAGTTTTTCATGATTATTGACTCTTGTCTTGTTATGACTTGTTTAACTATCTTTCCCCGCCTTGACCAGAGTTTATAGTCTATAGCGAATTTATGCCTTACATCATTTTTCCGAAATCACGTCAAAACAGCTTTTTTCAGCTGTTTTTATTGTTTAAGAGTTTAGTCTAGGGCAACCAATGGTCTCAGCTGACAATAATTAACAAGGCTATTTACCTAATGGGTACATTAATGGAACTGCGTAACGAATATTTGGCCTCTTTCAAGTCCTAAAAGCATACCTTGAAAAAGAAAGACCATGAATAATTGTGTATGGTTATTTTAAATAACTCTGCTACCTCTCTACCTAAGCTATATATTAAGGGTATGTCTTTGGCTTTGAAAACCAGGATGGAAATGGATTGCAACTTAGGCCCATTCTTGCGAGTTGAACTTTTTCTGTTGTTCAAAAATCACCAAAAAAAAGATCACTCTTTGTTTTCCCTGTAACTTTTAATCCCTTGATGTCTTTATTTTAGTGAAAGGAAAAGAAAGCAAGAGAAAAGATGAAGGAAGCCATTATTTTTAATTATTACTCACCACCTACGCCTAACTTAGCGTGAAATTCAAAAAGCCCAAGTGGCTGCACTTCATGATCCGCGATCGCGACTTATACTGCTAATTGTATATTGCATATATCAATTTTTTTTAGGTCCAAACTTTTTAAAGAAAGAAAATTAAGTTGAGAACGCTTAAATCGAGAAATATAATGCCCTTTTTTCATGTTTACCTGTTGAAATCTCGAAAATAAAACCCCGCGAAATATCTCGTTAAAACTGCGAAATTAATGAGTACGAATAAGAGGGTGTGAATGGGGTTAACCGACTAGCGACAAAGGGCAAAAAATATTACTGACTACCGACAAAATGAGTAAAAAAATACCGACTACCGGCAGGAAAACTGAAATATTAACCGACTACCGACATGGGCTGATATTATCAATATTTGTTTTCAGAAAAAAGAGCATTTTCCATTTTTTTTCTAGCCGTTAGGAAGTAACCTCTTTAAATTTATGACTCATCAGATGGCCTAAGGGAAATAATTTTCTTTTTTTTTTTGTTAATACAGGTACATACCTTAAAGATGCTACCGACTTTATAAATGTTATTGAAAAGTCAAAGGCGAAAAAACCGAACGTTTCTTGTTTCGGTCCGAGAAATGCTTAGATTAATCCTCAAAGAAAATTTTTTCCCGTTTAATGGAAAGCACTATCATTACAAACCCACGGTACCGCGATGAGCACAAAGACAGCAGTTTCCTCTCCAACTTTTTCATGGCATATATTGAAACACAAAGTTTAAGCAAAACCGTCTTTAAACCAACTGTTTGAAAACGCTACGTAGATGACATTTTTTCCTATGGGATGATAAGTAAGCCAGACGTAGTAGCTTTCTTCGCGGAACAAGTAAACTTACATCACCCTGCTATGAAATTCACGGCCGAAATATCTGAAAATAAGACATTCTTTTTAGAAACGGTTGTATACCAAGGCAGAACATTCAGCGAAAAATGAGAAAAAGCTATCCTTGACGTAAAGACGCATTTCAAATGGAAACCTTATAGTATATACATTTTCACCTCTTATCATCCACCAGTTGTTAAAGCGCCTCTTTGACAAACGAGAAGCCTTGAAAATCCTACGAACAAACTCTGAGGAAGTATTTCGGGTTTCAAAAGCGCTTGATGGACAGAGGCTAGCCACACAATTTTGAGAGAAAAATTGCTATTAGAAGTAAAACTCACAGAAAGGAAGGCAGCTCTCCTGACGCAAAACAACAAGGAAGAAGAAGAAATATTGCCTTTCGTGGCACAATACAGCCCTTAGTGTCTATTATAAAAGAAGCTTTAATGAAAAAGTGGAATCTCATACAAAACCAATTCAACCACTACCTTGCCAAAATTTAAAAGAACCACATGAAGTGCTATTTCTTTGAGAAAGGAAAATTATGGCAAAGGACATACTTGTTAGAGCCAAAACATAAGAGGGATAGATGTGCAGCCTGTCACCCCTTGCAGTTTTTCACTAAAAGTAATTTAAGTATCCAAAAGGGTAGAGTCCATTAATTAATTAATTCATTCATTACTTTTTACTGTGCCCTGTAGTCGACAGGAAAACCAAGTTCGCATTTACAATAAAATCTTTGATGATTTTATCAGTACTATATTCATTTGGCAAACAATGGAAATAAACGATCATGTTGCATAAAAAAACAAGAGTTAATGAACTGTTTAGTTGCAATCAAATGAGGCATTCTTACAAGTTTTACTATTTCCTTAGGGATCAAAGTCTTGAAAAGTGGGTGAAATACATAAAAAAATATTAATAATTAACAAGCGTTTTTACTTATTAACTGAGATTTTCCGACAACCGACAAAAATCGAAAAGTTTAACCGACTATCGACAAAGATCGAAAATTTTAACCGACTACCGACAAAGTTACTGAATTTTAACCGACAACCGACAAGTGGACCCCCCCATTCAGACCCTCGAATAAGGTAGTTTTAACTTTCGAAAGATAATTACTACAATTTTGGACAAGCAAGTTAGTTTTAACATTGACGACAAATGATTTTTTCCGCATATTTTTAAAATTCTATAGTTTGACAGAATGCAAAACTCTATTCCTAGATAAGGCCATCCCCCTTTTTTTTCTTTTAGCTTCGAACGCGTTTCCTGATATTGGCTCGGTCGGTCGGATTGATAAAAAAAATAACCTAAAAAAAATCATAAGAAGTCTCGGAATAGGAGGCCCTGGTACCCCAGGCCGACGGTAAAAAGTCAACATTTACATATTTGGATTAACAAAATACACAATATACTGTAAAAAATGTTCCTGCTATTCTCTATGCTGTTACTATGCTCCGATTTTTCAGATTAAAAGAACTATTTCAAGAGAAAAATGGTTTAACTAAGTGGTTACTTTTTTTTTTCTGAAATGCCAAAAATTTTGGGTCGGTCGGACGACGCTAAACGGAGAAAAAAAAGAGGATGACCTAAAAGAATCTAAACGGAGTTCGTCATAAAGGAGCCCTCACCAACCGGTCGACGAAAGCAGTTACTACGGTAGTTAAACGCGCGAGCAGTGTTTTTTCAGAGACCCCTCCAGCATTCAGGAAATGCGATCATTTCGCTCGGGCTTTGTATAACCACATTGTTCTAATTAGAATATGATTAACATTCTAATATGAGTCATCATTAGTTCAAACAAAATACTGGCATCTTTATTCACAGTATGAAATGATAGCGCTATCATGATTTCTTATTTACTGTTACAATGTACATTTAATTACCGGTAGATCGTTTTTAATGTGGTCCCGGTTGCGTTGCAGCAGAAAAAAAATCACTAAACCATGAGAAAATGAGTTCATTCTCTCTTGACTAAATTTCTTAATATTATTACGTATTATTGTTATTTCTCACTTCCGTTTCTCCGTTCATCAACCTCACGCAGGGCCGTGGCATCAACTCTTTTCGCAGACTGTAATGTTTCCCTGAACTCTTTTTTTTTGGTCAGGAGTATTAAAGTGCAGAGGAACTTCTAAAACCTAGAAAGTCACAAAGGCTGCTGAAAAGAGGTCTAGAGTTTCTGTAATAAGAAAAACGTAACTCTTACAAGTTGAAACTCAAGCGCTGATTACACTTTTGACGAATTACAGTGTACCGCATCCCTCAAAAAGCGCTAGCTTTCTAGCTTAGTTTGCATAAGCTAAATTTATACGTACAATGTATATATGAGTGTGATCATTTTAGACCCGATGCGAAACATTATTGTTACAATAAAGCGAAGAACTATCTCTGAAGCCTAGAACAATATATATTTCTTTTATACTTATATACAGTAATATATATTCGTTAGCTTACGTCAGAAAGAACAGACTTTAGATTTTTTTGACAGACATGGCTCGAAATTATGAGTGTGTTCAGTTGGAATTATGTTGGAATGAAGAGTTTTCTGGAAAAAGAGCCTAATAAAACGAAATATCAACATTTAGCAAATTGAAAAAGGCTTACAAACCGTGCTCTACCAGCTCGAATTAATTGACTAAATGCTCGTCGAAATTCCCCGATAAACCCGGCGTAAACAAAGACGTTAACAGTAGCGTTTGTATAGATCATGCACACTGCTATCTTAGCGACCAAAGGCGGTACACCAGACTCTCCAAAAGCACTGAAAAGATCAATCAGTGTGATGGGAAGCACGAGGATAATAAATAAACCAACTAAAATTATAACCATTTTTACAACTTTTCTCTGTCTTAATGCAAATATTTTGCGTTTGTAGTGTCGAACTTCAAGACTAGATGTACCTTCACCGTTGGTGGAGAATGTTACGTTTGTGTTCGTGGCACTGATTTCGAGGCTGTTATTTTCGACAGTCCTACTCTCTATGTTTGCTTGCTGATCGTGAATCACTCTCATTTGCCTGTGGCTCGTCTTGAGAAGGAAAAAGTTGATCAGCGTGGCTAGAATCAGCGGTAGCAAACAGAGAGCTATGAGGAAAACCAGCAGATATGCTTTGGACAGGTTGGTCGAGAAGAAACACAGCCCTTGGTTGTTAGAGAGGATCTCCGTTGGGGCAGAACCAACACCCATAACTGGCAGAATGGAGAAGACGACCATGATTAGCCATCCACTTGTTATTAAAGCAGTTGCATTTTTGTGTGTCATAAACAAGCTATACCCGAGAGGATACTTAATCGCTATGAATCTGTCAATGCTAATAAATATTATGTTCAATCGTGACAAACCGTCGAAAAGTACAGTTAAGGCTATCACTACACTACAAGGAATCGAGCCAGGTTGAAAGCCTTCCACAAGACGCAGTGGAATCGCCAAAGAGCAGTTGAGTAAGTCACAAACGGCCAAATTGAAGAGGAAGTAATTCGGAATCGTCCTCAGCCTTCGCTTGTGCACAATGGCTAAAATGACGAGTACATTTCCCGCCGAACCCACAGCTGAGACCAGGAACATGTAAGCTGTAGTTGCAAAATCCTCGGGAGACATCGCTTACTTTTTAATTACTTCATTCTGTGTCGTCTGCCCTTCGAACACATATCACACTGTTTATAATGGGGTATCAGGGTGACCAGTTCACTCCTGTATTTTCATCAACATCCGCTACTGATCTCACTTGAATTGATTTTTTTGTAGTACCCACTTATGTCGTCATTAAAGAGACTATGTCAGCTGCAGTGCGCCTGAAGATGTTTTGATAGTGGGTATTTGAATCAATCAGCAGGATTAGCATGTGGTTGGGCCACAAATTCGGGGTCTTATACGTAATCACACAACAAAAAAGTCAAATGGACTCCCGTAAGGTTTTTTGCTTTCTCATGCAAATACTCCGTGAAAATCATACTGCAATTCAGCCTATTCTTGTAACTGAAGCTTTTTTATCAGCCGTCTATTGTATGCTCTGAATTTCCTTAATCTTTGAGAAAGCTCTGATTTTCTATTTCCTTTGACGGCATAAATGAATTGATGACACACGTAAATCATTTTATCTTTGTATTGCCAAAGAGGTTGTGTTGATAACGTTAAGAAAGAAAACCGACGAAAAGGCACTAATGTGTTCTAAACAAAAGTGACAAAGCTCTTTTCATATAGTTGAACCTGAATCGCAGTACGGAATTTGAACTGCAACCATAAAATTGATCGTTTTCAGTACTAATGACAATAAATTTCCACTTATGAGATGAAAATAAATCAGCTCGGAATAATGCAGCTGTTCCAGCTGACAAATTCAAAATATTATCAATTTTTAAGAATAATAAAAAATATGCCTACTTTACGTCACAGAGATCCTTGCTTCCTCACTATGATTGATTATCCGGTCCTTTATTCTCGGGAAAGCCATAACAGTAAAAATAATAAAAAATTCAAGTTTGAACAAGATCTTTAGATAGCATTACTGCTTTAGTTTTCCATCTTGAACTCAACAGTACACGGTATCGATGAATGAACAAAATGTTGATCTCGTCGTCGTTCAATTATGTCGGTACATGTCTTGAAATTTAGTCAGTCAAGATATCATGGAATTTTTTTAGCTCATGGTCACTGTGAAACGGGGGTATTGTTCACTTCTGATTGCAGAACTTAAGAGTAAGACTTTTCACACTCACCTTAAGCACAAGCGTCCCAAACTCACAAAGTTAACACTTGCTAAAAATTTAAAATACATCCCACAAAATTGGGGCGAAGCGATTTATAAGGCTTGTAAAGTAAAATTTAGAAAAATTTCAGTTGTCTTTTATTATTATGGAGAAAAAAACAAGTTACACTTACTTGAATGTGCTGTATTTTGCATTCCTGTGCCGTTTTGTAGCGATTTGGGCTGATTCTGCGATTTTTAAAAAGCCCTCTCTAATAGTGAGTTTGGGATACCTGTGCCTTAAGTTGAGGCCCCGCTGATACTAACCTGAGATCAGGCTCTATTTTCGTTTCGCTTGTTAAATAGTAAGAGAGAATGTATAGAAGCTACTAAAATTGGGCTTGATCTCATGTTACGCTGATACGATCAAATTTTAACCTGAGTATTTTTCCACTGAGTAAATGAATGGGAAAGATTAGCTTGGTGTTCCTGTGCTAAGGCGGAAAAAATAAAGAGAACAAGCAAGACTCCCGTCCAATCAGGATTTTGCTCTGGTTACTAATTAACCACGCATTTGAAGGGCTTCAAAGTGAGTTTCAATACTGTTTCCTGTTTTCTTTTCAGCATTTATGCTTTTGAAACCTACAGTTTAGGTACAAAAGCCCCACAAATTGACTTCGCGACTCACTTGATCACAGTTTGGAGCGAAAATTTCATCGAACTACTAATTCTGTTGCGATCATTCTTTCGTTTCGTGCGCGTAGCAACCTGGTTAGCAACTGAACAGTTCGATCATCAGATCGAGAAATTTGGCGCAAAGAAGAGGTAATGAAGAGTTTTCTAGGCCAAACAGAAACGGTGGTAATTTCCTTCAAATGAGCTTTCTTCTTCAAAACAAGCGATGAAAGAGCGAAGCAATCTATCTTACTGAAAATTTGATTGGTGAGAGCAGCGCTGTTCCTTCTGTTTGCGTACACATTGCTTTATATTTACAGTGTACAGCAGCTTGAAGTCAACTTAAGTAATGGATGAATTCGACGAAAATGGCTGGGCACATGTGCATCATGCCGCGTACAATGGGTATTATAAAAGTGTTAATCGCTTTATAAAGTCACGGGAAGACCAACTGGAACTAGAAACGCAAGATGGACAACAACTAACCCCTCTTCTGTTAGCCTGTATGAACGGGCACGTCGAGACTGTACAACTTCTCGTAGAGGAGTTGCACGCTAATCTGAAAGCCAAAGATCGTCATCTATACGGAGCTGTCGAACTAGCAGCGTCAAAGAACCACATAAAAGTCCTGGAGTATCTTTTGAATCTGAACAGTCCCGATCTTCAAGTCTGGAGCAATTTGATTAAGGGACTGCCCCAAAGCGAGTTAGAAACGTCCTGTGCAAGAGCTCTCGTGGAACTTACAACTGAAGAAAATGCTGATTTATATTTAGAATCTTTCCTGAAAGCTGGAGGTGTTCAAGCGATTGTCGGATTATTGAAAAATGCCTTGTCAAGTGAGGAATCGAAGGTGTTTGCGTTATCAGTGCTGCTTAACGTGGTAAGATACCCAGCTGGAAGTGAGCAATTAACTAATTGCAGATCAGTGCCGCCAATTATTCTACAACTGAACGACACACCGAGAGATTTGTACCTACCAGCTACAAGGCTGCTCGAAGCACTGGCATACTGTGAAGAGAATAAGGAGGCCATGATTAGTAACGGAGGTATTGATTCTTTAGTACGGTTACTTCAGTTCAGTGATGACGAAGAAGTTGTTGAATCTGCTTTGAGTACTTTGAGAGTTTTATCAAGTTCAAATGCAGAGATACAAACTTCTATTGGAAGTAACAAGGACATCTGGAAGTCTTTAGTTAACCTGCTGACTGCGATTAAGAACAAGCATGTGTTATCGGCAGTAGCCAAAACAGTGAGTGCCCTTGTTTCTGAACACACAAGTAACCAGAATGCTTTTGTTGCTGAAAATGGAGTGCAGCCTTTGATGGAACTTATGCGTGTACGGTCCAGAGAATGCCAGTTTGCTGCAGTAGAAGGGATTCATGCTCTTGCAGATGGTAATGAGGGTAATCAAAGTATTGTAACAGAACATGGCTGTGTCATGGTGTTAATGAGGTTGCTCAAGCGATCAAGAGCAGCGGATCTTAGAACAAAGACTGCAGGAGCCCTTTGGGCTATTGCTGGAGCAAAAAATGCCCAAAGACGGTCAATTGCTGCTGAAATAGGCATCAATTTGCTCATTGAGTTTCTCTCTGAGAATTTACCTGAAAGCTTACACTTCATTGGTTCCGAGGCATTGGGTGTGCTTGCTCTGGGTGTGAGAAACAAGAGAGATGAAATTGCCAAGGCAAATGGTGTTATGCCTTTAGTTCGTCTTTTGGGAAAAGTTAACACACCAGGTAATATTGTTCGCAGTGTGCTGCAGACATTACGTGCACTGTGTCTCTGTCTAGGGTTCAGACCTCATGTCCACAATCAGGAGGCAGTGACCAAAGAAGGTGGCCTTAAATTCTTGATCAGGTACATGGTTCAAGCCCGTCAGGACATCATCAAAGTTGAGGCTGCGTACACATTGGGCTGTGTTTGTTTGAGTAATAATGCTAACATGAAAGCTGTCTTAGATCACAAAGATTTCAGCTTTTTACACATGCTAAGACAACTTTATGATGAAGACGAAGAGGTCCATCTTTTGGCAGGAGCTGCACTTGCCATGTTTGCTTATAACAATGTTGCAAATCAAAGAAATATTGCCATGTCTGGTGGTGTAAGATACAATGCTTTTCTCCCATTTTTGGAGTCCAAGAATGAGAAACAGTCAACGTATGCTGCTTTTCAAGTAGTGGTTTTATCACGGATCATTCCAGATGAAGATCAGTCACTAACATCTGCCACAGGAATAAAGCTGTTAGTCTCGCATCTGAACTCAAACAATGAAGACATTCAAACAGCTGCAGCAAACTTCATTGGTGGCCTTGCCCATACAAGAGCTGGCATCCCAGGTGCAATCATCTCCATCGGAACAATTCCCTTATTAGGGAAACTCTTGATGTCCCAGTATGAAACTGTTCAGGCAGCAGCCTCTGTTGCCCTTGGTTATCTCAGCTATGACAGTATAGGTGAGAGGCAGCTCCTAGGGGTTTGTCGTCATGATCCCTTTCTCTATGAAGTTATTCAGTTTCATGCGGGAAAGGTCAAGCTGTCACCTCAGTTTGTGGAGAGATGGCAACACTGCAAGATGATTGGTCTTCCACCCATCACGTGAGTTTTCTTATCTTGTACTGGGTGTGGCCCAGGAGGTGCTCAAATATGATTATCATGGGGAGGTGCACATACATTTTGAGGGTTTGTGAAATGTGGGATGCAAGGATATTTGGGGTAAAAAATGTAGTTTACCTAGGTTTCTGGGAAGATTCTATTACTAGCAGTTACCATGGTTAGGAAGTGCGGGTGAAAATGTGGGTTAACCTTAGAGATGTGATTGATTAGAACCGCTTTCATAATTGCATGTGAATTTAGTTTCAGTGTCAACAAAAGAAAATGCTGCGGAACATGCACGTAGAAACTGAATTGAACAACACAGTAAACAATACTCATATTTAATTCAACGATTTCATTCTACAATTAGCCTGAGGAGTGATGATGAGGAGTGTGGAGAGAAAGCTCTTTTCACATTCAAAGATACAATTAAAACAGTAATGTATGACACAATGTATACAGTCACGACTGCACGAAGTCTTATTTAAATATTCAATCGGGTATTCAATCAATCCATCTTGAATAACCAAAGGCCGTTGATATGCAAAAGAAAATAGTGAAAAAATCTTAGTTTACCACTGGAGTTTGAAGCTTATTGAAGCTTTCAGATGACAAGTGACATCACATGCTTGTAAATGTAAGCCTATAAAAATGCAAAAACCATGCACTTGAGTGAAACCTGAATAAACTTAAGTTACATGGATTTCAAGACTTTGCTAACACTCGTATCTTACCAATCACTCGTCCAGCACTCAGCTGAGATCGGGCTCTACTTTCATTTTCCTACGTAAATAGATTCCCAGCTGGCAAGGCGAATTGAAAAGCCTCATATTTGGTACAGAACTATGTGGGCTTGCAAATCGAACAATGATTCTTGCATGTGCATTGACGTGATTACTGTGACATCAGACGGACCTTACACTCAACACCATGTATATTAGTCGGTACAACATGAGTATCCCAAGAATGTGGACAGATTAGGGAAAAACCCTGCTATACATTTCATAGAGTACTGCTGACCAAGAATAGGCTACGGGTTCATTCACGCTTGTCTTATGAAATTTTTCACATAGCACCCCTATTAAAATCTTGTTTTGTCATGTGAAAGCATGAACTGTAAACAACTCTGTTTCTCAATTTTCTTGGTCAGTAAAAATCCTTTTTCTAATTTGGCATTTTTAGGAAGAAGACTGACCAGTTGCTTTCTGTGGAAAAGAAAATGGTAACAGCACACTTTGCCCTAGATGCAGAGCAGGCATTCACCATAGCAAGCACAAATGAGTCACCTGGAGGTATGGCATCAGATGGAATGCCAGAAAGAAAGATATCTGCTTCTACAAGTCTAAGAACTGGAACAGTACTTCGCCTTCCAATAGCATGATGTTACATTATTCTATAGTCTGTATGGAGGTAACATTTGTATAAGTGGAAGAGATTCTCTGGCCAACATTCCAAAATCTACAGGTCAGGAAGTGCAATTTTCAGCATTTTGAGTAGGGGGTGATTTCTATTATGAATAATGAAGGATGTAGAAAGGAAGACAAGGAAACATCCTTTCGACTCTACCTGGTTTCCAGCTACAGCATTGTACAAAAAAGCACTTTCATTGAGCATTGAATTCTTTGGTACAATGTTGTATATTGAGGACAATAAAGAAATTATATTGATTATAGTCAAACTTTGTTAAAACAGACTTCAAAAGAACAGATTCAGGTAACTGTATTATGATTGAGTCTGACACTGTATATGCACTCTTGACCAAGCGAGAGGTCAAGAAGGGTGGATATTGGCTAAGTACATTGTTTGGCATTTTTATGGACTGAGACTGTATAATAATTTAATATAGAGGAATGAATTGTATGAATTAACTTGTTATCTTTGAGAACAAGAGCACTGCCCATTAAAGAGCGAAGTCTGTATTACAGAGAAGTCTGTAAGGAAACATTCAACCATGATCAATGCAAAAAAGTATTGTGAAAAGTTTTGCAGAGTGTGTTTGCTTCTTTGACATGTGAGAGTGAGATAGTTCTGTGTGAATACATAAGAAAGGCACAAGATATGAACAGAAATTACTTTATTGTTGGTGTGAAGTTAATGTTAAAAGTTAAAATGAATTTTGGTCAAAATAACTTCAAACCACCAGCAGCATCAGTACCGTATGCATAAATTAAATATTATTGTACTGAAATAAACTGGTTTGAAAACATTCTGACCTACATTAAATTTTAGTTTAACTATGTTGTAGATCAAAATCAAAAGTAGGTTTAAACTTCATAACCAAGGTTGATTTTTTATTTCCCGTGTCTCCTAACCACAATAAATTATTTATCGTTCATGATCATGTATAACAATATCATGATTATTATTAGGGTAAGAGACAAAGGAAACTGAGAAGTAAAGTACATAAGAAATTTATATCTTATATTCTTAGAAAAGACAGATCAGAGGTTTCTCATGCAGTATTTTCTTTAATTACCAAAACTAATCAAAAGATGGACACAAAAGACTGTTAAATCAAGTACATGTAGTTATCAGATGACATTACTGTACACATACATGTTTGTAAATAATTTTGTTGCACAAAAAAATGTTTTACCTATCCACACGTATTCATGAAAGTACATGTAGAAAAGAAATAAATTTATTTACAAGTGTCTTCATTTTTTGTATGGTTTCCATATTGGTTCTCATGTATCATCACAAGCTGTCTGATAAGGAGTGATACAGTCAACTCTCTCTAAGATGCACACCTTTGGGACCGGCACTAGCTGTCCATCTTAGAGAGATGTCAGTCTTATAAAGAGTCAAATAGAGGGAGGAAAGAAAGGCAGGGACCAACTCTAGGTGTCCATTTTACAGAGGTGTCCGTCTTATAGAGGTGTCCGTTAAGAGAGAGTCGACTGTATATTTATGGTTGGTGTGTTTGCTTTTCTATTCAAAGCCTTTTGTGGCCTAAAGTCAGTGTCAACCAGGTTCCACTGTTTATTCAATGGTATGTAACCTTTTGTGTCCTTGTCACGACTGGCAAATCCACTGCCAAAATGGAAGTAGAGAACACTGTTTCTTAACGATGTCTCAAAATGGAAACATCTTTCAGCACTTCATCTGTGTTGACATCGGAATTCATCTTGGTCGGCCCTTGTCACCATCCCAGTGATACTTATTGACCAAAGTTATGGGGAAATTTAGAAAGATCCCTCCATAATTACCAAGTATTTAAAATGTGACATTGATATGAAGTTTAAAACCCTGACTTTGAGGATAATCCTATCCTTATCGACTACCCATAATTACAGGAAGAAAATTATGATTTAGCGGCATTGTTTCGACTGACTGGCTTCCATAAAACCACAGATATCACTGTCGCGCTGCAAGACACTGGTTCACAACCTCCAATAAGTGAGTATTTTCCAAAGCTGCAGCAACCCTTTCTTTGTCAGCCAGCTGTTTGTTAACTGTAAATAAATCGTGGGAGTTAACTTAATAATGAGGTAATAAGATAGATTAGTCCCTGAATTTACAACAAGTCAATGTTGATTATGGTGCACTGTAAACGGATAATAGTTTCATTTAGTACCAAATTTATCACAACTAAATTGTTGAATACAGACCTTCTAACAGGGTACCAAAAATATTGGGAAATTATGCAGAATTTCCAGGGAGGGGCGACATTACGCTACAAAAAGGGGTGTTACGCGTAAAGTTAAGGAATTCAAGCTAAATGTTTAAAAGCTAATAGATCAAATGGACATGATCTCACTATCCTATAATGTTAGATGCCCGGTAATATCTTGAAAACCAGGGTGCAAAGAAAATCAGTTTAATGTACAGATCGCCATACAGGCAAGCTGTAGCTAACATGTGCTAGCCGAAGAGCCACTTTAACTAGTCCGAAAAGAATTTTTGATCAGTAGCATTGATTATGTTTGTAATTTGAATTCCTCAAAAATCTTCAGTTGCCTGTTGGGCAAGTTGAGAACAGAATTCATTAGGCGGATAGAAAAATCTACTTGCCCCAGGCTATCAGACACCACTTTCTTTACATGCTGAAAATCTGGGAGAGAGGTAAAAATCATCAATGCTCTATGACTTCTAATTATACCAAAAAAACCATTATCAAGATGTTCTATAATAACGTTAGCACCTGCACATGTAGTTTGTAGTAACAAAGTAGTAATATTTATTGGTATTTTGTCATGTTTTTCATGAATTAAGTTTTTAGAATGATGAATTTTTTAAAAGGCTTATACCTGCATCTTCTGATGCATGAGTTCCTGGAGTAATACTCACATCAACCTATTGAAAAGAAAAAAAATGCCACTTTTCATAGTGTAAAGAAGATCATTTACTAGCCCAGACATCATTTCAACTAGCCCCAAAAGCAGAATTGATTTCACACTTCTTCTGTTTTTCAAATTCCTCAAAGAACATCACTTGCCCATTGGGCTAGTTAAAACAGATTTCACTAGCCTGATAGCAAAATCCACTAGCCCCGGGCTATTGGACCCTACTTTCTTTTCACGCTGCTTTTTAAAAATACTGTAAAATGATGATGCAATTTGACCAATACTTATAACTGACAACAAAAATCTGTTAGAAAAGTGATAATACCCAAGAACACAGCTAATAAAGACTGACTCATCGTACAGTCAAACCTCACTGTACGGACACTCATTATTACCGACAGTTTGCTTACTTTCTTGGATCAATTTAGGTTTTTGGGAAACTGCCTACCTGCCCCTCCCCTAAGCCAACATTATCATTTAATTCTCACTTAGGGCAAAATGTTGGCTTAGGGAAGGGGTAGATGGGCAGTTTCCCAAAAACCTAAATTAATCCACTTTCTTTCTGGGCAAATAAAGCCCTCAAATTTTCACTAGATTCAACCCACTTAATACGGACACTCGAATACCGATACTTTCTGTGGGCAGGCCCCCTTTGGTGTCTGTATTAATGGCATTTGACTGTACTCTCATCAGAAAAGCTGTTAACCCTTTAAGCCCCAATATCCACATACAAATTCTCCAAACTGATATCCATACATTTTCTTTAAGAATTGGTTGAGAGAATTTGATATAAGGTCATGGAATTTTCTCTATAGTGATCATTTTATTAATTGTCATAACGTTATCTGTTGACAGTGTATGGATGTTGTGCGAAGAAAATTGCTGTTGGTCACTATTGGCACTTATAGGGTTAACATCTCCCTGACACCAGTCTACAAAGCAGCAGTTTTAAGAGGCTACTGATAAAAACGTTGCTGCTAGTATTGCTGATATACAAATTTGCTTCCTACATTCATATTGTTGGAGAATGAGCCTTGTAATAATGTTATTAAAATTCCAGTAAATTATCATGAAGTTAACTTACCTTGAACCTGTCAGGCAGCGATCTGAGAAGCTGTACTCGAATGGCTAATCCAATGAGTGTTGCCATGCTGCAATGTGGTATTGTAGGCGTGAACTGTATTTTGACATAATCATTGTCATCATCCACTTTCACTAAGGACTGTTCAACAACGTTTAACTGTTCAAGCGTAAGGGGGTGTTCTGGGTCATTGATGGAACGAATGAGATCTAAACCAGTCAAGGAAAAACCTGCACCCTAGAGTTTATTTATGCTTATGTACCAGTCAACACCACCACCACCCTCCCCCCTCCTCCTCACCCCCCACCAGATATATATTTCGGTTGTGTTTGGTAGGATATTTACATCACTTTAATACCTGGTGGGTGGGGGATTTGACGCTTTTTGAAGCACTGGCCGGTGGGGTGTTTGACCATCTAAACTGCCAACATATCGAATTTGACCAAAATTTTTCAAAAAAGTCAAATGCCCGGGGGTTTGCCCAGGGGGGTACTCCTGGGAATTTTTGATGGAGGTTTGCTCCCCAGTTCTCCAAATCCTGACCCTATTTCAGACCACAAAATGTCATTTTTCACAGCAGTTTTCAGAGCTGGCCTTTAAAATCCATACCCATTTTCAGACCAAGCCCCAGCTGCTCAAAAGCTGGATAGCACTCTCCACCAGATAAATCACTATCCACTGGATAAGTATTAGGGAAACCAATTGCGCTATCCACTGGATAGAGATATTTTATGCA